>NW_026533221.1:0-15000 GCF_028296485.1 Oppia nitens | reverse complement strand
ACCGTATGTTTTGAACGCACATCCGACGCCTAAAGGCGTTTTACATCCATCGGTGAAAATAGTTAATTCATCATTTTTGATCATTATCTCGTTTGTATCTTCAATTCTTTTATAAGTTATTTTATTCCTTTTAGCCGGGTGTTCTAGTTCAGTAAATTTTATACGACTTTCAAGTTCCAATTTTTGGTCTACGTTGACATCCGACTTTAACGTCCAATGTCGTTCTCTCTTAACTCTTTCTATTTCAGCCATTTCTTTTATTTTAATTACAATTGGCATAAAATTTGCTAATGCAAGTGCTGATGACGTTGACGTGGTATGAAAACATTTGCCACATCGTATGGCAAAAGCCCTCTGAAACTTCTCAAGTTTTTTCTGAACATATTTAAATTTTAACGCTCTTTCCCAGATTAGACAGCCATACAATAGACCCGGTTCAATAGCTCTCATATATATTGTTTGGACGACTTCAGATGACAAACCCCACGTTGGCTTAACAAGTCTGGTTAGATGTTTATAAACTTTCATACATTTATCAACTATATAGTGAACATGAGGTGTAAATCTCAAATCTTTGTCAATAATTATTCCCAAAAATTTTACTTTATCTGTGCACGTTAACGTGCTCCCATTCATGTCTACGTTGACGTTGTGTGTTGGTCTAGTAAATGAAATCATTTGCGTTTTTTCTGCACCAAACGTTAACTTAGCAGAATTACCCCAATCGGATATTGTTTTTAATGCAGTTTCAATATTGGTCTTCAATATATTTATATTCTTATTATACCCGACTAATATAACGTCATCAGCAAAAGCTTGAATATATATATTCTCGGGCAGTGTTATCTTTAAAAGGTCATCAATAATTACATTCCAGAATGTTGGTCCACATACCGACCCCTGGACGCATCCTTTGTTAACTGTTTTTTCTACGTATACGTTGTTATATAGTATTGACACTGACCTATCCGTGAAATAAGAGCTGATGAGTCGAAAAGTGTTTTCATCTACATTTCTACTTTTCAGTCCGCAGAGTATGAGTGGCCACCAGGCATTATCAAATGCCGCTTTGATGTCCAATGATACTGCAATTACTTTATTTTTAGCTTTTTTCTGTTTTTCAATTTCTTTCACTAGCACGTTGACAGCTTCCACTGTTGACGTTTGAGGTGTAAATCCAAATTGTTTGGTAGATAATTGATTTTCTTTATGGAGTTTCCAAATTAATCTTTTAGTAAACAATGATTCTAGAACTTTTCCCATAACAGGTAGAAGTCCAATGGGTCTATAGGACGTTAACGTATTTTCATTCCTTCCAGGCTTTGGGATCACTTTAACATGCGCCTTCTTCCACAGGAGTGGGAAATGACCAATTTCTAAACATTTGTTATATATACTTGTTATAATCAAAGGATGATACTCTGCAACCTTTAGAACAATATCTGCTGTAAGATTGTCAACTCCAGGAGCTTTTTTTGGATTCATGTTACTTATACATTCAATAAGTTCATCGTACGTAAACGTTATATCTGATTCGCAGTTAGAGTAATTTCTACATGTATTTCTTACTTGGATTTGTTCGTCTGTATCATTCAAATCGTCATCGGGATAAAAGTGGTTTATTATTGTTTCGGCTGTACATTCAGAGTTATCAGTGTAGTCGTTGTTGATTTTAAGCGTTGCATTAGGTTTTGGTTTGGGCAGATCTTTAAGAATTCTATACACATTGGACCAAACATCGTCTTTTCCTTGTTTATTTAGAAATTTGTTCCAACTTTCAATGCTATGTTTTCTTATTAAGTCAACGTACACTTTCTTTAATTTTATTAATTCATTCACAATGTAATCCGAGTGTCTTAAGAATGGGTAAATATTTATTGTACGATGTAATCTCATATAGTTCCTTTTTGCTCTTTGAATATCATTGTTCCACCAGGGGCAGATATATTTCTTACATCCCCTTATTGGTAACGTTTCGTCACAAGTTTCTCTGATTATTGAAGTAAGTAAATTGACGGCTTCTTCCAACATATTTTTATTTATAATTTTTGATACGTAATCCGTGGACATTTTATGTTGAAGTAATTTGCACTTTAACGTGTCATTAAAACGTTCCCAGTTTGCATTTTTTGTTTTGTACTTGAACGTAGACTCACTCACTGTTTTTATGTTTTCTTGTAATTTGATATTAAAACAAATGGGATTATGGTCACTTAACGTTACTAACTCATCATCCACTCTCCAATCATGAATTTTAGTTGTTAAATTATTAGTAGATATTGTGAGGTCAATTATTGATGTCAATAAATTACCACCTCTTGTTGTTTCAAATGTAGGGCAGAAACCATTATTAAGAATGTCTAGCCCTTCCGACACACAAAAATTTACCACTTTTTCACCATTAGAATCATTGATGTGTTTTCCTGTCCATAAGTGATGTTTTGCGTTAAAGTCGCCTCCTATGATAACGTGTGATTGATTTCGTCTTGCATTTGCTATTAAATTAAGAATTGGCATTATATTTGTCTTTGGCTTATTATAAACGTTTATAATTCTGATCATCGGGTTTATGTTGACTATATCCATGACAACAACGTCAGAGTTTGAAAATTTTGTTTGCATAAGGCATTTCAAGTTCTTATTTAGTATTATTATCGCAGCTCTTACTTTATCTGATGTTAAATATTGATGAACAATAAATCTACCTGGGACGTTAACGTGTCCCGTAGACGTGACATGTGGTTCTTGCACTAATATAATATCAGGTAATTCTTTAGGGTGTTCTACTTCTATGGATAATAATTCTTGAAAAGGTACGTAACTCTTTGACATATTTATTTGTACTACTTTGACGTTATCACGTCTAATCGTCTGATTTTTCGGAGCCATAGTCTGTCATATTTTCGATTTTCCTTCTCATATTTTGTACTTGTGGGCAGTTTCCGGATGTCGCAAAGTGGTCAACTGGATAAACTACGAATCCTTCCCGGTTTTTAAATTTTTCATTAATTGTATTACAATTGTGACACTTAGTATGATCTTTACTTTTTTCATGATCAAAAGTGCAGTCTTTCTTAAGGTGATTTCCAGCGCATTTAGGACATATGTCCGGTTGGCTATCTTTACAGTGTTTCGAAGTGTGACCAAAACTTAAGCATTTAAAACACTGTAAAAATGAAGAAAAATACTTGAAGTAAACTCTGTCCACGTCTACGCACAAGAACGTTTCATCTTTAAGTGTATGGAATACTGTAGGTGAAAGTTCTATGACAACGTTAAAGTAATTGTCATTTCGATGTTTGAGTCTAAAGCAGACTTTAACGTGTGACTTCGGGTCATCTGTTCCAATGATATTTCTTATCTTCGAGTTTTGGTTAACGAGGCAATTCACAATTTCATCATCTTTTAATTCAAGTTCTTTAGCCATACCTTGCAGTATAATTTTTGGGTTGTTTTTCTTTGCCACATCGGCCTTAATCTCTTTGTTGTCTTTCAATTTATTAATTATAATATCTCTTTCGGATTTACTTTTAAGATCAAGTCTATACGTATTCTTGGACAACTTACTGTGTCCAACAAATCCACAATTTATTGTTTTCGGATCTATGTTTTTCCTAAACTTTTTCATAACTTCGACGTGATTATCTGTCGGCGTTAGGGACTTGAGTACAACAGAGTACCTTTGTTCTTTTTGTACGTCTTTATCGTCCATAATACGTTGACGTTCTCTCGTTACCTTTTCTGCCGCAACATTGGCGTATGATTTAAACGTTGACGTTGACGTTTGCTTTACTTTTATCTCATTAATCTCTTTTTGCATATTTTCTTGACTTTTATGAATTTTTCTGATTTCCATAAGGAGTTCATTACAGATAGAAGTGTTTTCCATTGGATCACTCGTTTGTGATGATTGGGTCTCATTTTTTAATTGAGCTTTAACTATCAATTTTCGTATTTCATTAGCGTATCTTATCAGGCGATCCATTTCTGCGATGGCTTTTTCCTTATCACCTTGTCTCATTTTATCAGCACTTAAAGGGGTTTTAAGGAGGAGCGCTACTTCAGTCATATAATCCGCTATTTTAAGTATCCTCTCTTGAGCATCGGCTGCAACCGATGCCTCTTTTATGGCTTTTGCTACTTTTTTCCCCTGAACTGTAGAATTGAGTGAACTTTGGGATCCCATAGGTATACCTGTTTCACCACGTGACTTTGACGGTGGGACAATATCCATGTTACTATCTCCTGTTGCTGTGTCGTCAGCAATGACAACTTCAGTTGTTTTCTTAGTAGAGTCCGCTTCTTTACTCATATTCCTTCAATTAAACTTCACTTTTCGACTTTAACGTGTAAAGATCGAACGTAAAATTTTATTGATCTGAATACGTACTTATTATATAAACATAAGACGTTTACGTAAAACGTTTAAAATAAATGTTGACGTACAACGTTAACATAAAGCGCTTACTCAACGTAAGCGTAAAACGTTGTCGTAAAACGTTGACGTAAAACGTAAAATGTTAAGTAACTCACTCTGTTATAAGAAATAACAACTAAATATGTAAACACACGCTTTTGCCGATTTTGTTTCCGCTGTTATTATGGCGGTCAGGTCACGGCCGGAAAAACAGAGTATATGTTTAGATGCTCAATACGATGGACAAACTTTTGCGGGTCTTCGCCACTCTCGGGCGCGGTTATAAAGCCCGAAAAACAGACCCACTTTTCCACTGTATTATTACTGTATGTATATGTCCTCAGTCGGTAAACAGCGATTCCAAGGCTTCTCCTACAAAGCTGTTTCGGTCAATTGTTTGGCGGCGATACTCATCGGCCAACCTGTTGTGGACGGACTATCCAGGCACGGGTAATCAAACCTCGGCACAAATTAATATGTTAATACAATGTTATATACAGTACTTTTAAGGCACAAAACAAAAACTGGCCGCAATTTGCGGCGGGTTCGGCGGATCCGAAATTTTCTTTCAACACCGTGTTTAGGAAGTGTTCCGACACACGATCCGACACATCAAACGCGTCCAAACGATGATCGGTGTCCAACTTTGCGGTACAACTCGGGAGCAAATTTTAGACGTCTACTCACGTAGGACGTCAACGTTGGTGGGTTAGGTTAGGTTAGGTTAGGTTAGGTTAGGTTAGGTTAGGTTAGGTTAGGTTAGGTTAGGTTAGGTTAGGTTAGGTTAGGTTAGGTTAGGTTAGGTTAGGTTAGGTTAGGTTTTTTTTTTTTTTTTATAATTTGCATAAACGTTTTATTAGTTTTCATTTAATGTTTACAATTAATTGTAATAATTCTTATAAGTTTAAGTTTAAAGTGATATTATAAAATAAACATATAGTAATAATAAATCATAGTATAATATAAACGTATAATATAAAGTAAAATAATACTTAAAGTATTACAAACAATATAATTTTACAAAATCAAAGTATAATATAAACGTGTAATTATAAAGTAAAATAATAGTTAAAGTATAATAAACAATATTGTATTACAAAATCAAAGTATAATTATAAAGTATGTTATTGTCGTATAATTTATAAGTAATAAAAATATTATATAAACAAAGTATTTTTATGTAATATAATTTTGAAGTAGAATAAGGCAGTTTCACGTTGACGTATCCATAGACGTGCGCATTATGCGGTGAGATGTTATGTTGAAATTCAATGTGGGTATCGTACGTCAACTTTATATTAATGTTGTATTGATATGTATGGGTGAATATAACGTCGAAATAATACGTATACATTTAAATGATAATAATTAGATATAAATCTTTGGTTATATAAATATAATGTTATCAAAATTTTCTGAATATAATGACGTATCAAAGTTATAATAATAATAATAGACTACAAAATATTATAACATTAGTAATAGTTAATACATATGGCAATTTATAACGTTTCAGTATTATTATAATTATATAAAATAGGAAAATATTCAATTTTAGATCATATTGAGATCATTTAGTAATAATATTAATATTTGTTAACATTTTCTCTTGACTATTAGAGTCACCGGTTATATTATAATACTAAATTACTTAAACAAAGATTATTATGAGTTTAATAATTATATAAGGCATAAAATAGATCATTTGATTATTTACCGTGGCACGTCAACGTGCAACTTACACGTCTCACTTATTGAGAAAATGTTACCGTGATCTCTTTGTTGATTTGTCAATAGTTATACGTCGTCGTCCGACGATCCGACGTTGATCTTTAAATTCTTCGATTCCAACTTAGGTTTTTTGGTTTTTGATCTCCTAATCGATTCCAGCTCTGAGACTTCTTTATCTCCTTTTTCATCTCTGGCATCTCTTTTCAGTCTTCTCGAGTAAATCTTTTGCCATACCACCATTTCTTCATCTCTTTCGTACAATGCTTTGGCTTTAAATTTGTCGGCGGGGATTGTTTTATAATTGGTGGGCTTTCCGACATACGGTACTTCTCTATGAAATCTTGCATAATGGGATTTCATAGTACAACTGGTCGAGAGGTAATAAAAGGGGCAGGCAAATTCCTCCCCTTTTGTTTCACCGGGTTTTGGATCCTCCATCAGTTTGCCAATGCAAACATGAAGTGTGATGTCCCTTCCTTGATATGGATGACTTTTGTGAGGTTTTCCTTCTTCTTTGGTATTATGGCTTGTCTTATGGGTCGCAATATCAGTGTTCTTCGGAATTTTTGACGTTGACATACTAAGTCTATTCGATTTTTTGTCGTTTACGTGCGACGTTGAAGTGCTGGACTTGCCGATACTTGACTTTGATACGTTGCCGTGGGACGCCGAAGTACTAGGTTTGGTTATACTTTTATGTAATACGTTGCCGTGAGACTTCGACATTTTATTTAACTTTTCAACCATTTTTGTTGTTGTCTTCGGAGTATCATTATTTCCTGAAATCAATTCATCTTCTTCTTCAATAATGTTGTTGTCCGTCATTTTTTCGAGGTTGGCTTTTGCCTCAGCCAGGACCACAGCAGAATTACTGGGGCCAACATTAACCCACTTCGCCTCGTACGTCGGTACTGTGACAAAATCGTCGAGAACCATATCGTGTCTGAATTTAGAAAATTTGGCGGCCTCTCCTCTCATCTTCTTAATAGCTTCATTTGTAGCGTCTCTGACGTCTGCAGCCGACGTGAGGGCATCAATAACTACAGCAAAGTCTTTGTGTTTATTAATAATATTATTCAGGGCTTCCAGCAGATCAGCGTTGATATTCTCCGTAAACTTGAGACGTGCTTCAATTTCTTTGGTATACTTCGTTAGTTCTTTACATCTTCTATAATAATCGGTGTCCACTAAAGCTATGCTGGTCTTGAGCTCACTTTCATTATCAATCCGACGGGTATTTCTGACTTCATTCATTTCTTTCTGTCTTCGAATGATTTCATTCAATTTTTCTTCGATTGTGCCGCTTTTCGCGACACTAGAGAGCGGAGTAATATTTGTCTCCATCGATAAGCAAGACGTTGACGGCACATGAAGATTATCAACGTCTTTAATTAACACTGAAGTGGACGTTGAAGTAATACGTGAACTAATCATGTTAACGTCTTTATTAGCCGTTGACTTAAGAGGAATATCTGTATTATCCACTCTTTCATTCATTACATTGACTTCCTGTGGTGTTTTATTGTCTACTATCTTCAGTTTTACCACTCTATTATCATCCACCGCGATATCAGTTGGTAAGCTGTGGTCTGTAATGCCTTCGATGGTTGTTCCTCTTTTGTTGCCATCATATGCAATGCCCGTCAAATCACTTTCGTGTTTCACTTCCTTTTCTTCAACCGTCTCCTCATTGATTGACTTGTTATCAGAGTCCTCACCTCTATCTCCCTCTTTTTCATCAATAATGAGATCAGTTTCGGTTGATGTCGATTGTGAAGACATATCAAAATTAGACGGCATGTGTGGTACGGCGTTTAAAAGGCGATTAGTTTCCTCCTCCGAATCCGACATGTCTTGAAGGTGTTATATCACTACACGGTTTTAAGATAATGATTATTAAGATAATGATACGAAATGGTTATTAATATCCACAAAGTTGTTGTTTATGTGTTTAAAGTCAATTGTTAATTAAAAACACGTTTTGGCGGCAGTAAAAACAAAATGTCTTCTTTAATTGGTTTTAAGGTTCACAGATGGCTGCATCTTCCTGTAACTTATTAGTATAACTACAACATAATACTTGCACGTATTATGCAAACATTACATGTGTTCGTAGCACTTTGACATTTAATGTCGTTATAAATAAACACTTTTTTAATTGGTTTTAATAGTTTTAATTGTTATGTCATTAATTAATTATAATTAATTATTCCTTTTATCTCTTACCTATACTTATTTCTCATAACAAAATATTCAATTTTGATTACAATAAAACATCACTACCGCATCACGTGTTCACCACAATAATAGATTTAATTAATTAATTTTGGTTCTCGGGTGTTGTAGGAATGTTGGCATAGACGGCCGCCATGATTCGGGCCCGTCTAGCATCGCACTTGGTTTTATTATTTTTAGCCGCCGAAGCTCGGCCCGAATAGTTAATATTTCTCATTATACTTATGTATTCACTTGTTATTGTTGTGATCACAATGTGCACTAAACCAGAGAAGTAAACTGAATGACTAACCCTTTGTTTCGTATAAATTGCTAATAATTTCGGTATTTGCAGACTTTAACCCTTTCCGTTGAGTCCAATTTATTTTTATATTTGAAATTCAGGTATGTTTCAAATCAATATGTTTTCTTATGTCTTATTCTTAAGGTATCGAATTTCTTTTCCGTTTGAATTTCATGATATTGCGTAATGGTAAAAATTCCAAACCGTGATATTTCCACGTGCACGTCAAGATAATAATTATCCGTATTATTTGAACGTTTACTTTCAATTTATATGTATATAATATTATGCTATGTCATATATTAATATATAATATCACTAACTCACTAACTAAATGTTAAAAGTTTTAGCCCCGCAATGGGAAGCGGGGTCATATATATTTCAAAATATTTGATGCGATTTATAAATTATATAGCGTTGTTGTTATCATTATAATTCTTTAATTTGTTAACAATCACCTTGATATAATCCAGAAATATATCCATTGTCTCTTTTTTCTTTATTATAATATCAAAGTTTTCAAGACTTGTATCGTATACGTTTAGTTTCAACTTTGACATTTCACGTTCGAGTACAAAGTAATGGCAGTAGAATAATAAATGTTCTATACTCTGTACGGTGACTTTGTCGCACCCGCATATATTACTCTCTTTGATTTTAAATCTGTACAGATATTGAAGTGAATACGAGTGTCCAGAAAGAATTTGAGATAATTCAAAATTAGGCAGAGATACTTTATGTAACTGTAGTATATGATCTATTGATGGTAAAAATTTCTTAGTAAGTCTACCAGTCAATGAGTTATTATATTGTTCATTCCATATCTTAATGGACTCCGCCTTTATTTTTTTCTTAATTGTATTTAAGGATACGTAGTTATATTGAATAGGTAAACTAAGTTCGGCTGCCATTTTAGCCATAGAATCGGCTTCATCATTGCCCTCAATTCCCGTATGTCCCCTTACTAAATGAAGTTTCACGTTGACGTTACACGTTCTGATTTCTTTAATGTTTTTATGAATTCTATTAATAATGGGATTTGTGTTGCTCCTCTGTTTAAGTGCTAACAGTCCTGATAAGGAATCCGTGTACAAATTTATTACTTTAGTATTAACTGTTTTACCAAACTCTAACGCTTTATCCATCGCGACCAGCTCTGCCTGAAAAACTGTACATTCCGTTGATAACTTGATAAGCTTGTCACGCTGTCGTGCTCCATATGTTTTAAAAGAGCAACCAACACCTGCATTTGTTTTACAACCATCAGTAAAGATATTAAGTTCATCAGGCAAAGTTATTATTTCTTTTGGGTCTTCTATTCTTATAAAATCAACGTCAATTCTTTCCGCTGGGTGTTCCAGTTCCGTGAATTTCGCACGTCCTTCGAGATAGTATATTTGATTCGTCCCTTCATCAGACGTAAACGTAGACGTCCAATGTCTTTCTCTTTTCAACCTTTCTATTTTGGCAATTTCATGTATTTTTATATCGATTGGCATAAAGTTTGCTATCACAAGTGCTGATGTCGTTGACGTTGTATGAAAGCATTTACCGCATCTGATGGCAAATGCCCTTTGAAATTTTTCAAGTTTTTTCCTTATATATTTATATTTCAAAGCCTTTTCCCATATCATGCATCCGTACAACAAACCGGGTTCTATTGCTCTCTTATAAATAGTTTGGACGACCTCCGATGACAGGCCCCACGTGGGTTTTACAAGTCTCGTCAAATGTTTATATACTTTCATACATTTGTCCGTAATGTAATGAACATGTGCTGTGAATTTTAAGTCTTTATCAATAATAATGCCTAAAAGTTTTATTTTGTCATTGCACGTTAACGTAATACCAGACATCTCAACGTTGAAGTTATGCGTAGGTTTTGTAAAAGATATTAATTGCGTTTTTTCAGCGCCAAACACCAGTTTTGCTGAGTTACCCCAGTTTGAAATAATTTGAAGGGTAGTCTCAATGTTGTTTTTCAAAATATGTTTGTCTTTATGATGTCCCAGCAAGATAACATCATCAGCAAATGCCTGTATGTGAATACCTTCTGGGAATGGTATGTTTAATAATTCATCAATTATAACGTTCCAGAATGTCGGTCCGCAGACCGATCCCTGAACACATCCTTTGGTAACAGTTTTTTTGACCGTGACATCATTATATTTCATGCAGACTTTTCTATTGGAGAAGTAGGAGTTGATTAACTGGAAAGTGTTTTGTCCAATTTCTTTTGCTTTAAGCCCGTTTAAGATGAGTGGCCACCAGGCGTTATCAAACGCCGCTTTGATATCAAGAGAGACCGCTATAACTTTCATTTTCTTTTTCTTTTGTTTCTCTATTTCTTTAAGTAGTACGTTGACAGCTTCCACTGTTGACGTTTGGGGCGTAAAGCCAAATTGTTTAGTTGAGAATCTGCCTTCTTTATGCAGTTGCCATATAAGTCTTTTAGTAAAAAGAGATTCTAATAACTTTCCCATGACAGGTAGAAGTCCTATGGGTCGATATGACGTTAACGTATGCTCATTTCTCCCTGGCTTTGGAATGATTTTAACATACGCTTGTTTCCATTGACGCGGGAAATGCCCAATATCAAGACATTTATTGTATAAGTTTGTAATAATATAAGGATGATATTCAGCAAATTTTCTAATGATGTCTGCAGTCAAATTATCCAAACCAGGGGCTTTCTTTCCATTCATATTATTTATACATTCCATGATTTCATCATACGTGAACTTTACATCTGACTTGTGAGACGAATAGTTTCTACATGTATTTCTTATGTTAGTTTGTTCATGTGTATCAATCATGTCGTCATCTGGATAAAAATGGTTTATTATTGCTTCAGCTGTGCATTCAGAATTATTTGTGTAATCATTATTAATTTTAATAGTGGCGTTGGGTTTCGGTTTAGGTAAGTCTTTAAGAATTCTGTATACATTTGACCAAACGTCATCCTTTCCCTGCTTTTGTAAAAAGGAATTCCAACTATCAATACTATATTTCTTTATTAAGTCCACGTATGTTTTTTTTAATTTTATTAATTCATTTACAATATACTCTGAATGTCTCAGGAAAGGGTAAACATAGATTGTTCTATGCAGTCTCATATAGTTTCTTTTTGCTCTTTGAATTTCATCATTCCACCAGGGGCAAACATATTTTTTGCACCCCCGTATAGGTAAAGTTTCGTCACATGTTTCTTTAAGTATTTCCGTGAGCAAATTAACTGCTACTTCCAACGTATTTTCGTCTGTAATTTTTGAGACGTAATCATCAGTCATGTTATGTTGAAGTAATTTGTACGTCAACGTATTATTAAAACGTTCCCAATTAGCATTGTGGGTCTTATATTTAAACGTTGTATCACTCATTATTCTAATGTTCTCCTGGAGTTTAATATTGAAACAAATAGGGTTATGGTCGCTTAACGTAATCAACTCTTCGTCTACTCTCCAGTCGTATATCTTTGTTGACAGGTTATTAGAGGATAAAGTTAAGTCAATTATTGACGTCAATACATTTCCATCTCTTGTAGTTTTAAACGTAGGACAATACCCCGTATTTAAAATGTCAAGTCCTTCTGATACACAGAAGTTAACGATTTTGGTGCCGTTGGAGTCATTAACGTGCTTTCCTGTCCATACATGATGTTTGGAGTTAAAGTCTCCACCTATTATGACATGCGATTGGTTACGACTAGCATTGGCTATCAAATCAAGTGTAGGCATAATATTTGTTTTTGGTTTGTTGTAAATATTTATAATTCTAATTTTTGGTTTAGTGTTGACAACGTCTATGACAACGACATCCGAATTTGAAAGCTTTGTTTGCATGAGGCATTTTAGGTTTTTATTTAATATGATTATCGCTGCTCTTACTTTACCTGACGTTAGATTTTGATGTACAACATACCTCCTTGGGACGTTAACGTGTCCCGTAGGCGTAAGATGTGGTTCTTGTACTAAAATAATATCTGGCAATTTTTCAGGATGTTCAACTTCTATGGACAATAATTCTTGAAACGGTACGTAACTTTTTGACATATTAATCTGAACTACTTTGATGTTGTCACATCTATTCATCTGATTTTTCAGATCCATAATCGGTCATTTCTTCAATTTTCCTTCTCATATTTTGCACTTGTGGGCAGTTGCCCGATGTCGCGAAGTGATCCACTGGGTAGACCACAAATCCTTCACGGTTTTTAAATTTCTCATTTATTGTGTGACAGTTATGACACTTTGTATGGTCTTTGCAGTTTTCGTGATCAAAGACGCAATCTTTCTTGAGATGATTTCCAGCACACTTCGGGCAGATGTCAGGTTGATTTTCTTTACAGTGTTTTGACGTATGGCCAAAACTCAGGCACTTAAAACATTGTACGAATGACGAGAAATATTTAAAGTACACTCTATCTACGTCTATACATAGAAAGGTGTCGTTTCTAATCGTATGGAAAACTATAGGTGAAAGTTCTACTACCACGTTAAAAAGATTGTCATTTCTATGTCTAAGTCTAAAGCAGACTTTGACGTGCGATTTTGCATCTTCTGTCCCAATAACATTTCTGATCTTTGAATTTTGATTAACAAGACAGTTCACTATTTCTTCATCTTTGAGATCAAGTTCTTTGGCCATGCCTTGTAGTATAATTTTCGGATTATTCTTCTTGGCCTCATCCGCTTTGATCTCTTTATTTCCTTTCAATTTATCTAAGATTATATCTCTTTCTGCCTTACTTTTCAAGTCGATTCTATACGTATTCTTCGACAGTTTACTATGTCCTACAAATCCACAATTGATTGTTTTCGGATCGATATTTCTTCGGAATTTTTTCATAACGTCAACGTGATTATCAGTCGGTGTGAGGGATTTCAATACCACAGAAAACTTTTGTTGATTTTGTTTTTGTACTTCTTTATCCTCCGTAATACGTTTACGTTCTCTTAATAGATTTTCTGACGTGACGTTAGCGTATGATTTGGCCGTTGACGTTGACGTTTGTTTTATTTTAATCTCATTAATTTCTTTTTGCATACTTTCTTGACTTTTATGAATTTTTCTAATTTCCATAAGAAGTTCATTACATACAGATGTGCTTCCCATAGGATCACTCACTTGCGGTGATTGGATTTCATTATTTAATTGTGCTTTAACTACCAATTTTCGCACTTCATTAGCGTATTTTATCAGGCGGTCCATTTCCGTAATGGCTTTTTCTTTATCACCTTGTCTCATTTTATCAGCACTTAACGGGGTTTTAAGGAGGAGCGCTACTTCAGTCATATAATCCGCTATTTTAAGTATCCTCTCTTGAGCATCGGTTGCAACCGATGCCTCTTTTATGGCTTTTGCTACTTTTTTCCCCTG
The DNA here is from genome assembly GCF_028296485.1 of Oppia nitens. Lineage (NCBI taxonomy): Eukaryota > Metazoa > Arthropoda > Arachnida > Sarcoptiformes > Oppiidae > Oppia > Oppia nitens. Next base: position 955 of record NW_026533221.1, on the reverse strand, counting down.
AACTGTAGAATTGAGTGAACTTTGGGATCCCATAGGTATACCTGTTTCACCACGTGACTTTGACGGTGGGACAATATCCATGTTACTATCTCCTGTTGCTGTGTCGTCAGCAATGACAACTTCAGTTGTTTTCTTAGTAGAGTCCGCTTCTTTACTCATATTCCTTCAATTAAACTTCACTTTTCGACTTTAACGTGTAAAGATCGAACGTAAAATTTTATTGATCTGAATACGTACTTATTATATAAACATAAGACGTTTACGTAAAACGTTTAAAATAAATGTTGACGTACAACGTTAACATAAAGCGCTTACTCAACGTAAGCGTAAAACGTTGTCGTAAAACGTTGACGTAAAACGTAAAATGTTAAGTAACTCACTCTGTTATAAGAAATAACAACTAAATATGTAAACACACGCTTTTGCCGATTTTGTTTCCGCTGTTATTATGGCGGTCAGGTCACGGCCGGAAAAACAGAGTATATGTTTAGATGCTCAATACGATGGACAAACTTTTGCGGGTCTTCGCCACTCTCGGGCGCGGTTATAAAGCCCGAAAAACAGACCCACTTTTCCACTGTATTATTACTGTATGTATATGTCCTCAGTCGGTAAACAGCGATTCCAAGGCTTCTCCTACAAAGCTGTTTCGGTCAATTGTTTGGCGGCGATACTCATCGGCCAACCTGTTGTGGACGGACTATCCAGGCACGGGTAATCAAACCTCGGCACAAATTAATATGTTAATACAATGTTATATACAGTACTTTTAAGGCACAAAACAAAAACTGGCCGCAATTTGCGGCGGGTTCGGCGGATCCGAAATTTTCTTTCAACACCGTGTTTAGGAAGTGTTCCGACACACGATCCGACACATCAAACGCGTCCAAACGATGATCGGTGTCCAACTTTGCGGTACAACTCGGGAGCAAATTTTAGACGTCTACTCACGTAA